>NW_028253603.1:0-16660 GCF_964263255.1 Lissotriton vulgaris | reverse complement strand
CTGGGAATTGGATGTTGCAAAAAACACAGTTGATGGACAGAATGCAGAACAATGTCTTACATTCACCCCAGTACAAAGATATGGGTCTAAATCCATCGTTTTTTTGCACTCGACACCACCCTAGGTCAGACAATGGCTATATGCAAATCAGCCTTGACCCTGTGCCTCATGGGAACAGTCCAGCCCGAACTACCAAGCCATGTCTTTCCTAGACCGGAATCAAGCATCCAAGGACCGGTTTCTGGCTATCAGCCTTCTTCAGCCTGGATAGCTCGACTTCAGTGATATGGAGAGCCTGGGACTCACGTCTGAGCATACCCAGCCCACTCGGGGTGAAAATTGCAAAAAACACAGTTGATGGACAGAATGCAGAACAATGTCTTACATTCACCCCAGTACAAAGATCTGGGCCTAAATCCATCGTTTTTTTGCACTCGACACCACCCTAGGTCAGACAATGGCTATATGCAAATCAGCCTTGACCCTGTGCCTCATGGGAACAGTCCAGCCCGAACTACCAAGCCATGTCTTTTCTAGACCGGAATCAAGCATCCAAGGACCGGTTTCTGGCTATCAGCCTTCTTCAGCCTGGATAGCTCGACTCCAGTGATGTGGAGAGCCTGGGACTCACGTCTGAGCATACCCAGCCCACTCGGGTGAAAATTGCAAAAAACACAGTTGATGGACAGAATGCAGAACAATGTCTTACATTCACCCCAGTACAAAGATATGGGTCTAAATCCATCGTTTTTTTGCACTCGACACCACCCTAGGTCAGACAATGGCTATATGCAAATCAGCCTTGACCCTGTGCCTCATGGGAACAGTCCAGCCCGAACTACCAAGCCATGTCTTTCCTAGACCGGAATCAAGCATCCACGGACCGGTTTCTGGCTATCAGCCTTCTTCAGCCTGGATAGCTCGACTTCAGTGATATGGAGAGCCTGGGACTCACGTCTGAGCATACCCAGCCCACTCGGGGTGAAAATTGCAAAAAACACAGTTGATGGACAGAATGCAGAACAATGTCTTACATTCACCCCAGTACAAAGATCTGGGCCTAAATCCATCGTTTTTTTGCACTCCACACCACCCTAGGTCAGACAAGGGCTATATGCAAATCAGCCTTGACCCTGTTCCTCATGGGAACAGTCCAGCCCGAACTACCAAGCCATTTCTTTCCTAGACCGGAATCAAGCAACCAAGGACCGGTTTCTGGCTATCACCCTTCTTCAGCCTGGATAGCTTGACTCCAGTGATGGGAATTGGATGAGCATCAGTCCTTGTGACTGCATTGAGGCCTCTGCAGTCCACACAAAAACTCATCTCCCTTTTTAGGTCTCGGACCGAAAATGCTGGCTTGCCAGCTTCCGGTCAGAGAATTAATGATTTTGAGTATGGAGCTTGAACCCGCCTCTGTACTCGACCTCTCCTCAATTGGCTGGCTTCCTAAACGGAGGCCAGCCATTGGAGGAGAGATCCATCACTCCGATGTAGCCCCGTCCTTTTCGGATTTGGGGGCGTAATTTTTGCTGTTCTTTAGACAGTGACGTCATCCGTCACTCAGCACAGCAAAACACGCCCCCAAATCCGAAAATGGCCGTGCGTTTCTCCAAGGCATTTTCTCCTTGCCTCGGAGAAACGTGGTGGTGTTTTCGGAGCTGCTCGCCTCCTTAGGAGCTGCTCGGCTTCGCTCGCCTCCTCCCTTCCCTCTGCCCTCCTCGTTGCGCTGCAGCTCTCCTCCGTCGTGCTAAAAATCACATCGGACCGCATTTGGTCCACTTCTTCACTCCTCCCTAGGAGCTGCTCGGCTCCGCTCGCCTCCTCCCTTCCCTCTGCCCTCCTCCGTCGCGCTCTCGCCTCCCTCCCCCTCCCTCTGCTGCAGCTCTCCTCCGTCGTGCTAAAGATCACATCGGACCGCATTTGATTTCCCCGCTTTTCAGCTTGTGATTCGATCCTGCTCCCTCCCACTACCCTCCCCGTGGGGTTGGGCTCACCTGTTTCCTGCCCGCTTGGGCAGGTGTTCCGAGTGGGTTTGCGTCCTAGAGGTGCCCCGAGCCGTGCACTTTCCAGTGCGCCCGGGGCTCCTCTTTAAAAGTGTCTAAGATAAACAGTATAAACATGATCTAATTTAGCCAACAGTGAGGTCATTACTGACCTGGCAGCCTCACAAATGAAATCTTTATAATGCAGCATTTCATCACAAAAGAAAATATTGTACATGGATGGCACCACAGAATACCAATAGGGAAGTCTAGTACATCTCTCTTTTTACGTCGAGCTAAAACAGCGCATGCGCCGTTTGTTCCGCGACATTTTGTAAAGGGGAGCTCAAAAGTGCCACCCAGCCTCTGCTTCCTGGCCACAAGCATGAATGCACGTGCGTGCACCATCTGCTTTTCCTGCATTCTTTGTTGTCATGGCGCCTCTCACACCTGCCCCTCCCTCTCCCCCATCACAGAGCGGCCTCAGGCTCAAAGTACGTCGCACGCTGTGCTCGTACTCAGCAGACGTTTTGTGTATTCCAATAAACAGACACGTGTTTTACTGGGCTTCTAACGCTCCCTCCCACCACTGTGCCTCGGTCACACTATTCTTCCCACCCACTCTACAGGTCTCTCTCTCTCTCTCTCTCTCTCTCTCTCTCTCTCTCTCTCTCTCTTTCTCTTTCTCTTTGTATTCTGCTCTGGCGGCCTCTTCTCCCCCATCCCTCCGCATTACCACCTCTCTCTGTCTATCCCACTTGTTACTTCTCCTTCCGCTCTCTCTCCTGCACCCTCTGTATCGTTTTCTTTGTTTCTCCCACTCTGACCAGGTTCATCTGCTGTCACCTGTGCATTGGTCCCTCCTCCCCTGCCCCTGTCACTTCTCCCCATATCTATCTGACACTCTCATCTGGCACCTTTTTCCCTCCATCATTCTATTGCCTCTGCATTGTCCACACTCTTTGTCTCTTCGGTTCCCCTCCTTTCCCTACAATCTCGTATCTCCTTTTTCTTCTCCCTAATTCCGACCTGCCCCCTCCCCCCCCACAACTCCAACCCACCGGAGGGGAGGGATATTTCCCATTTCTTGCGGTGCTTAACTATTGTAAAACCGGGAGTGCCCAAGGAGGATATTTGTAAAGCGCTCAGCCCTCTGTGCTTCTAGGCGCTTCTTGTTATGTTAATGGTTTGAGCGGCGTGTGCACAGTACAGGAGTACAGTGCACAAGTCATTAGTCTCCGGAAGGTTAATCCAGTTGGTCCAATTGAAAGAATTTAAGGCCACAGCTCGCACACTGCATACAAAGCCTTGAGCTGGCTACATTGTGTTCTGACAATATTGTTTTTACTGTCGCCACCTCAATATTTAGACTCCTGTGCACCTCCTCACACATTTTCACAGAATTACAATTGCAACGGGAATACCCGCCCATTGCTCTGTGCACCCAGCAAAGAGGCCAAGCATTGGATGGCCACGTATTCCGAACACCTTTTGAAGTCACTGACAAGCACTGTGTTAAACTCGCACTGCTTTCAGCCTCACCTTCAGAGCTCTCAATTGTGCCCGCTATAAACACCTACTCAAGAGTAAATGTTTCATGGAAAAATAAAGAAACACAGCACCCTGGAAATACTTTACTTAATCTTGCATTTCTCAAGAACGTTAAACGGGAAATAGAAACAAGAACTAAAATACTGACATGGATTACTTACATTTTTTTACATGAATTATTTAGAACTCAATCAGTGTTTTTAGCCAGTGAAGTTAAGGACCTGAATATAGGGCCCAATGGTGACCTGTTTCAAAATTAGTTTTAATTACTACCTCGTGTGAGATTCGGGGGGCCCGGCCCACTTACCGCCCTGCCAGCCCACATGTGTGTTTGCCAACTATACCACTCCAGATATTCAGGACAGACCTGGTACTGCTCCAATAGGCAGTGGCTGCTGGGGATGCTGGTGACTCTTTCAAGGCGCTTGGAATTGGTTTGGGGTTCCACTCCAGTACGTTTCTTAAAAATCAAAAGCTTGAGAAGGCAAATCAAATTAGAAAAAATAAGGACCTCAGCCTCTCCCTGCACCGTCCCTTCACTGATGCACTCTCTCCACAGCCCCTCCCTGCACCGTCCCTTCACTGCTGCACTCTGCTCAGCCTCTCCCTGCACCGTCCATTCACTGATGCACTCTCTGCTCAGCCTCCCATTGCATCGTCCCTTCACTGCTGCACTCTCTTCAGCCTCTCCCTGCACCGTCCCTTCACTTGTGCACTCTCCTCAGTCTCTCACTGCACCATCCCTTCACTGCTGCACTCTCTTCAGCCTCTCCCTGCACCATCCCTTTAATGATGCACTCTCTCCTTAGCCTCTCCTTGCACAGTCCCTTCACTGCTGCACTCTCCTCAGCCTCTCACTGCACGGTCACTTCACTGCTGCACTCACTGCTCCTCCCCACTGCACCGTCCCTTCACTGCTGTACTCTCCTCAGCCTCTCACTGCATTATCCCTTCACTGCTACACTCTCTCCTCAGTCCCACTGCACCGTCCCTTCACTGCTGCACTCTATGCTCAGCCCCCCACTGCACCGTCCTCTTACTGCTGCACTCTCTGCTCAGCCCCCACTGCACCGTCCTTTTACTGCTGCACTCTCCTCAGCTTCTCCCTGCACCGTCCCTTCACTGCTGCACTCTCTGCTCAGCCTCTCCCTGCACTGTCCCTTCACTGCTGCACTCTGCTCCGTCCCCCATTGCATCGTCCCTTCATTGCTGCACTCTCTGCTCAGCCCCGCCCCCCATCCAGGCTGCAGCCCTCACTCCTCCACTGCACCATCACTCACTGCTGCACTTTCTCCTCAGCCTCTTATGGTACCGTCCTTTCACTGATGCACTCTCCTCCGCCTCTCACTGCACCATCCCTTCACTCTCTCCTCAGCTCCACTATACCGTCCCTACTACCTCATTCTCTCTATCACTACCTCACTCTCTCTTTCACTAACTCACTATCTCTCACACTACTACACTATCTCTCATTCACTCTCTCTCTACCTCAATCTCTACCTCACTACTCAACTCTCTTTCTCACAACATCACAATATCACTACCACAGGAACTATATCTCTCTAACACACTACTTCACAACGTAACTCTCTCTATCTCACTACCTCACTCTCTCTACATCACTACCTAACTCTATCTATTACTATCTCACTATCTCATTCTCACTGCCTCACTATATCACGACACACTCTCTCAAAAATTCACAACTCTCTCACTACCTCACAACTTCACTCTCTCTCTCTAACTCACTGCTTCACTCTCTCTATCTCACTACCTCACACTCTCTCTATATACTACCTCACTATCTCTCCCTCACTATATCACGACACACTCTCTGTAAAGTTCACTACATCACTCTCTCACTACCCCACAACTTCACTCTCTCTATCTCACTACCGCACTCTCTCTCTCTCTCTCTCAAATACACTAACTCACTTTTACTCTCTCATACACTACCTCACTCTAGCTCACTACTTCACAACATCGCTCTGTTTCTATCTCAATACAGCACAACAACTCTCACCCTCACTACCTCATTCTTTCACGACCTCTCTCTATCTCACTACCTCACAAACTCACTCACTACCTCAATCACTCTCTCTCACTACCTCACTTTTTCTATCTCACTAACTCACTTTCACTCTCTTTCACTACCTCTTTCTCTATTTCACTACAGCACAACATCACTCTATGCTTATAGCTCACTACCTCACAACATCCCTCTCACTACCTCACTCTTTACTACCTCACTCTGTATCTCACTACCTCACTCTCTCTCACTCTCTCTCTATTTCAATACCTCACTCGCTCTCTCTATCTCACTCTCTCTCTGCTAATGCAATAGGTATCACATATGCAAAAAACAAAGCTAATGCCAATACAAATGACAATGCCATTTATTTAGGGATACAAAAAAGATAAAAAAATAATGAGCAATTCTAATAGCTCTACCTATAATATTGCCGAGACCATTGCATTGTAAATGCTTGTTCCACCCTGGTTTGAGGTTCTGGCATAAGGACTACAGGACTGGCCCAGGTGCTAGCTGAAGGCTCAATGACCCTCAATTCCAGAATCATTTGGACCTCTGTTCTTATGCGATCCCTGACATGGTAAGGCTGTCTGTGGATTTTACTCTTCACTGGCAGACTGTCACCTGTGTCTAAGCATGAGCGAATTTTGCGGATCTCGCGTTCGCGAATTTTGCGGATTTGCGGATTCGCAATCCGCAAAATCCGCGAATTCCCGCGAATTTGCGGATTTTTTTTTTTTTTGTGTTTGCGCGGGTTTCTGCGAGTTCGCGAGGGTTTTGTACAATGTCGCAAATTGCGAACTTACCTGTCGGGTCGCAAGTTTCGCGAACTTGTTGTTTCTACTTGTCCAGCCTGTTTGGGACACTCTTCTTTCATCACTGCCACTCTCTGACTACTCATGCCACCCTCTGGCCCACCCATGCCACCCTCTGTTAAATCAATGCCACCCTCTGGTTCATCATCACTGTAGAAGATGGGGGGGAAAAGCAAGCCCACCTGCCCTGCTTGAACTGACATGAATTAATTTGGGGTTAGTTTATTAACAACACCTGCCCTGCCCCAAATGACAATAATGAATTAGGGGCTAATTAATGTGTCACTGAAAGAATTTAAAGTTCCAGCCTGGCACCTGCTTGTCTGCTCCTTTAGCTGTAAATCAGGACCTTTGTGGCATACAGTTAAGGTCAGAGCAGGGTCACACAATAGTTGCAAGCAGGCAACCGAATTCTGGAGGGCCCCCTCAGGAAGCAGTACAAAGAATCGTTACAAATCATGAGGTTGACCTTTTGCACCTGCTCATTGCTTTTGCTTTTGCTGAAATCGTTTTGCGGTTTTTTTCGCGCTATTCGCGGGGCGCGGCGTCGTGCGAAACCGACCGCGGAAGCCGCCAATTCGTGCGAATGAGCATTTTATTTTTTTGCGGCTTGTTGTTTCGCGAGTTTTTTTGCAGTATTCGCGAGCCGCTTGCAGCGCAACACGCGAATTTACCCCAAGGTCGAGTACGGGCGCGGCCATTTTGTTTGCGTGACGTATTTCCGTTTCCGCCCGCTATGTATAATCTCGCGCAGTAAGCGCATTGCGAGTAGAGGTTCGCACGAGATCGCGCGGGAAATCTAGAGGTTCGCACGAGATCGCGAGGAAAATCTCGCGCGAACTGACTTTCGCGCTCGGAAACGGGCGCCGGCCATCTTGTTTTTCATTCATTTCCTGTGTCTGGGCATGGTGTTTAATCCTCTTGATATCTTTCCCATCCTTTGCTTGTTTTCAGTTTTTTTTTTACGATTTTGCTTCTTATCTATCCCTCTCTTTTCCTAGCTGTATATTTTTGTCTTTTCTGCTATTTTTCTTTACTTTTAAACTACTTTTGTAAACTCTTTTCTTTTCTTCTTCCCTATCCTATTCCTTCTTAATTTTCTACTTCTTCCTACCTTACCTGCCCAGACCATGGTCAAGCCAGGCGCCGTGAAGCTGCCCAGGCACTTGAGGGCCGCAGCGGCGGCGGGGAGTAGTGCTGGACCCAGTGGCAGGACAGCAGGCGTGAGATCGAGGGGGGAGCAGGTGACGCGCCGGGAGATATTCAGCCCGGAGGAAGTGGGCGCGCTGGTCTACTTCGTCCAGCGCCGCCTGCCCAGGACCATCGCGGGAGGCGGCAGGATCGCGGCCGGCGGGTACAACATGCGGGAGCGCCGGAAGCGGTGGGAGAAGGTGTGCTGGGCCATATCCCACCTCTACGGGGTCCAGCGCACCTACAGCCAGGTCACCCATCGCTGGACGGACCTCCTGGACCGCGAGCGCGACCTGCTGGACCAGCTCGGCTTGGAGATCCCCGGGCTTGGTGAGTAGTAGTAGCCATTGGCATTTAATCACTCACTACTATGATGTTTTCTCCTGCTCTGTGTTGTTGTATTGCAAATATTTGTTTTTTACATGGAGCAAGCCAATAATGCCGCTGATGACGATTACATTGTAGTTAAATTATATTTCAAAATCTTCTGTGCATTTCAGGTGCACTGCTCTCCTTCTCAGTGGGGTTGCTACTATGCTTATTTGTTTTCTATTTCGTGGTCTCATTGGCCTGAGTAACTATTATGTATGAGTGTACTTAACAGAACTGCGTAATGCTAGACACTAGGGGGCAGATTACATTTACAAGCCCCTTGCGCCACGTTTACGCTGCCTTGCGTGACGCAACAGCGGCGTAAACGTGCCGCATCCCTGCAAGTCATTTACAGCATGACGCATCTAGGGAGATGCGTCACGTTATAAAGCCATGGGCCTGCACCACAATGGGTGCGTTCCTAGTACGCAGGGTGGGCGGTCCAGCGGCTGTGCGCCTCGCAAAATTGCCTGCGTGAAATCTACAAGATTTAACGCAGGCACTTCTGCGACGCTGCTACGTCAATTCAATTCCTTATGTCTGCTCGAAGCAGGCGAAAGGACTGACACAGCATGTAAAGTATTGGGTGGCCCTGAGCATTACTGGAGTTGCATTGCGTTGGCGACGTGACTCCAGCGATGCGCCGCTCTTACGTGACGAGATGCGTCACGCAAGTGCCTACCCTTGCGCCAGGGCGCGCCGCATTGTAAATGAGGCACATCTGCCGTGTCGCAAGGGTAGTTTTGCGTGACGCATTTGATCTGGCGCATCTCTGGAGATGCGCCAGAACGCGTAAGTAAGTATGCCCCTAAGGGGCAGAATTGCAATTACCGTCGCATCCCTGCAAAGTAGCAGGGATGCGCCATTAATTGTGCGGCCCGCTACCACCACCAAACATGGTGCGCCGTATTTGCAATGCGGCGCCCCATGGGCCCAAAACGTCACCGAAGCTTTACTGCTGGAGTTGCGTCGCAACGATGGCGCAGCTCCATCAATGCTCTGGGGTACCCTATCTCCCCAATGCTGGGTCAAGCCGTACGTCTGCTTCAAGCAGGTGCAGGGTTTGTGTGACGCATCATTGTCCTAAAGGTGACTGATTGATATTTTGTAGATTTCCCTCAGCCACTATTAGGATGTGTTCCAGCGCAGGAATGCCCTCCCTTGCGCCGGAACGCCCCCTGATGGCGCAGGGCTTTATAACGGGATGCATCTCCCAAATGCGTCACGTTGTTATAATATTATACGCCGCACCATGGCGCCCTTTTTTGTTTAGCTGCTGCGTCACAAAAGTCACGCAAGAACGGCGCAAAAGAGCCGCAAGGGCTTAAATCTGCCCCTTCCTTTGTAACCCTGACAATAAGAAAAATAGTGGCGGTGGATTGATAGTTTGACTATTTAAATGACTGGTAATGTAGCAGGCAACTGTTAGTGTTGTCACTGATCTGACTGAAAATCACAATGGAGTTTGTCTGTCACTTTGCGTCTTGCCTGCGGACTGCTGCCTGCCAGTCCTAGGTGAACGTTTCAGTACTTTGTTTAGTGAGTTACGTGACTTTCGAAGTCACAGGTCCGCAAATAAATAAAAAGTAACCATAATCAATATAATTTCGCGGAAATATTTTGTTATTGTTCTTTTGAAATGTTTGATTTGGTTGACATTGACAAGCAACAATCATCCATGTTTTCTGTTCTTTCTTTCATGTTGTACGTCAGCTCCCCCCAGGGGCGAGAGGAGGACACAGGAGCAGCAGGCGGTGGATGCTGTTCAACAGGGCCAGGATCGGGCAGGCGAGGGCTCCTCTGCTGGCCCCAGTAAGTTTTCATTTTAGACTAGTACCTATTTTTCCTAGCGTTCCTCATTTGAATTTTTTCAAAATTGTCGTTGCTCTTCTTGTAGACTGTATCTAAATTCTTATCCTGCCTCTACTATGACTCCCTGTGGTATTACTAGATTATTCTTATTAGTCTGTCTGTGTAGCTAACTAAGATTGCACGGTTGGCGAAACTGCCATGATTCTAGTCAGCAATAGCTCTATCAACTTAGTGCAGTTCTCTGGGATTGTCCATAATGTCTTTTGAAGTGTTCTATCTGGACTCATGCTTGCAAAAATTGCAAAACCTTTCGCTCAGTCACTCTAGTCTGGAGGACCCAAAAACACAGATTGTATTTAAGTTTAAAAGCTTTATTAAAAGTAAACACATTTATTAAAATGAAGTCATAATAAAACTAAACGTTTAACTGATAATGGAAAAGTGGTTAGTGCTGACGATTAATTGAAGACATTTCTTGTGGTCGAGCCGAGCTCTCACCTGGTTTCAACTTGATCTTGTTGTTAGAAGTCCATCTTCTGTCTGTGTGGAGAAAAATGGTGCGTGTTAAAAAATCAGCCTTCATCAGTTGTGCCAAAAAGTGCAGCAAGACAACCTTCCCTGGAAAAAGGGACATTTTTTTTAACTTTAACGTAGACAGTCACAAATTACATTGTTTTCACATGTCTTCATTCCTAGACCAAATACTAGTGACTAGTGAGTGCTTTATTCTAAGATTCTTAAATGTACTTTGTAGGTGGAACATCTGGTGGCGGGGCCAGTGTGGTGGTGGTGCTCGACACGGAGGCGGAGGGCAGTTTATCAGGGGAGGAGGCGGCGGCGGCGGCTGTGAGAGTTGAGACGGTGGTGGCGGCCAGAGGTAAGCTCTTATATATTCCTTACTTATTGAGATTGAAGACTAGCTGGGAAGGCAAGAATATGAGATGCATGGCTGGGTGAATGATGAAGCAATGATGGGTGGAAGGACAACAGCCTGGGTGGGTGACACAGAAACTGTATGTGTCCATATACCTGGATCATGCTACTATCTGACTCTTAGATAGCATATGTGTATCTAGAGCAGGGGTACTCATAGTACGGCCCGCGGGCCGGTGGTGGCCCGGCAAGCCTTCCTTGGCGGTGCGCAGACCTTGCAGACAATCACTGCTCCCCCGGCCCCCACAGAGCAGAGGCTTTTTTGTATTTCACCTGTTAGCGCCCCTGCATCTCCACTCTGACAATCACTGCTCCCCCGGCCCCCACAGAGCAGAGTGGAGATGCAAGGCCACAAAGAGGTGAAATAGAACAAAGCCTCTGCTCTGTGGGGCCGGGCAAGCAGTGATTGTCAGGGTGGAGAAGCAGGGGCGCTAAAACAAACAAAGCCTCAATAATATGTTAATGGTCTTTTAAAGACCTGTTAAGTACTTTGGTGTTGTTGTCTGTGTGTGCGCGTTGAGGAAGCGGTCTCAACCCGGGCTGAAGGCTGACACAGATAGACACACACACAGTGAGATGACAGAGGGGGAGGGAGAGGGAGGGCAGGAGGGAGAGAGAGATGGAGGGAGGGCAGGAGGGACAGCAGGAGGGAGAGAGATGTATGTAAATGCTGGGTCTGGTGGCTCAGTGGATGAGGGCATCTGCTGCAGGGACCTGTGTGCAACCTCATGGTCACAAGTTATCGTTTTGCTTTAGCCCCGCCCCCTCTGACTCCGCCCCCACCAGTGCGGCCCTCGGCCCCAAACTACACTGTAAATGTAGCCCCTGAGAGAAAGTTTGTGAGTACCCATGATCTAGAGAGAGTAGATGGTCAGTGGATGAACTAAGTGTAACTTTGAAGAGCATGTAACACTGCACCCGCACGTCCGTTCCAGTGTAGGAAAGGCAAGGAAAAGAACTTTTAATTTTGTCCAAATACTACCATAAATAGTAGCAGTAGTTTGTATTGCAAGCACTGCATAGATCCGGTTATTATGGTGGCCACTCCCTACCTCTCTTAATAAGTTTAGTAGTACTCAGTCATTCATGTGTGGATGTATCACTGCCTGTCACTCAATAAAAACCAAAGCACCTAAAGTCATCCCATATATAAGCAAAAACATCCCATGTGAAGTGATAGATAATCAGATTATTTATCTTCTTCAATTTTCCATTTCTAGTACTCATTTCCACTGTAGGGTGAAAGTTAAATTAATTAAGCAGTAGCCCTTGAGTTGTAACAGAGTATTCTCAGTGCCACCCGTAATAGAAAAGTAAGAGATTCACCACCTGCATGTACTGGACGGGTACAGTAACGCAACGGCAACGCAAGTCTAGGTCACTCCTCATGGCGTGCGTCTCTTTTTCTCGGGTGCAAGTTTACCGCGCTGGCATTATGCCGGCTTGCAGAAAATAACGTACCAATTTTCCAAAACAAGAGATAAGAAGAAGAATAAGACTGGTGTACTTTCATAGTCGACTCCAATGGAAGTCCACAGTGCTCATAGAATTTGTTCCTTAAACTCCCACTAATGTTAGAGCAAGGATGAAGAAGTGTGAGGTTAGATAGATACTGGCCTCAATAGTTATGTAATGCGCTTGCAAGTTGCTAGTTGTACTGCAGCACACATTTCTGCTGAATGATTGAGTTAATCTTAAAGAGCATTGGTTACAGACTATGTCTTTCTTTCTTCATATAGGTTCTCCTTCCAAACGAACAAGGAGGAAGGAGCTGGCTAGAGCGGCCCGGCAACGGAGAATCGAGGCCACTGTTGCGGAATATCGGCGGCTGGTGGCCCTGGAGGACGAGGAAAGTGTGCGGTCGACAACAACGACAACGTCGTCCGCATCGGCCTCCGTGGCCCCACCGGCTGCCACCCAGCACAGTGGTCCACCGAGACTGAGCCGGGCTGCCAAAGGCAAACGCCACCGCCGAGCAGCAAGGCCAACAGCTGCTTCTCACAGGCCTTGCACCTGCAAGGCAGTGAAGGCACGCCTGCGCCGCACTACCCTGATGGTGTCCCGCCTTCAGCAGGAGCTCGCCTTGCTCCGCGAGGAGCATGATGCCCTGGCCCAAAAAGTTAACAGCATCCACCCATAGTGTCCCTTGCCCCTTTTTTAGAGACTTTTGGGGGGTGGGAATTGGGAGTTGGGTTTTTGGGGACTTTTGAAGGACAATCGTTGGGGTTAGGGAGGGTCTTGCGGGAGATTATTTTGTTAGGGATATAAATATACTTTTTCAAACTTTATCTGAGCATACCTGTTTTTTACTGCTTGCCTGGTGGGTGGGGGTTTAACGTTGACTGTTTTCCTGAAAGTTTAGTTCCATTTTCTTCCTTTAAGTGTAAATGCCCAAATGTTTTCAACACTAAGTGCCTCTCACAGACTAAGTGAAGTGAATCCAAGAGTCCTAGGACTTTAGTAGTACTACCTTCAGTCTCTCGTCTCTCGTACTAATACTCCATTATACCCCCAAACGCTTATCTTACCTGTAATTTGTGTTTGAAAGTAGGGCTAGGCCCAGGGCTGGCTCCACGGGAAACACCGAATAACGTTGGCAATCTTGGTCGGATAAAATTTCCTCATAGCGGTGGTACTAGTGGTGTGACACAGTGGCAGTTGCATGCCTATGAAAAAAAAGAAAATGAAATCTGGTTTGTCCTCCTGAGCAATTCAACGGTACAACTGAGAATATAGCAGGTGACAGAAGTACAGTAGAGCAGTGCCACATTGTAGCCTAACAAATGGTAAAGTATAACTACTAATTCGGTTGAAGTTCTTTCACATTAGCAATGGTTCTTTGTCAAGCAGAGTAAGAATATATCATCGACAACTGTGGAAAGAAAGAATGCGACAGTACAGGGCCTGTGTGGAATTATTGATAACTATATTCAACATAAGGTCTCTGTAGCCAGATACCCGAGAGCCTTGCTGGTCACTATAAATCCATTCACAACAACACTCAATGGGGTTGGTCTGGAAGGTGTCACGTTTACTCCCCGTGATCCAGTCGATGCAAATATGGTTCCACCTCCAAATGTCACCAACACCCAGAAGTGTAAACACAGGGTGTTCGAGGCATTAGGCGAGGGAGAAAAATAACAAACTAAAATAAAAAATGTGGGATGGGTAAAGGTAGGGTCAGCAGGGAAAGGATACCTGTAAGAGAAGACAAGACAGGCATCAGTGAAGTGATGTCCTAACATACAAGGGTACTCTCATATAGTCTCACTAAATAGTCTGCAAGTCTCCCGCCTACTCATGGGAAATGTAGTTTCATAGTACGGTAGGCGCTTAGGGGCTGCGTAACCTGACAGAAGGTATAGTAGATAGAAAAGGAGAAATTGCTTTTTTTCTAGGTGTCCCCTCACTCACCAGGGTTGCCCCTTGGTGACATGCTTCATCATTGGGGCCATCCCAGTCCTCTACGGCCTGGGGCGTGCTGCGACTTGCGAATTACGTAGGAGCACTTACAAATGACTATGTGTGGTGCAGATAGTGGAGTGGACTAAGTGATGTGTTAAGGGATCAATGTAGAAGCCGAGAGAGAGCAAAGAAATGCAGTCACAGTCAGAGAAAAAGGCAAGGGATACTGTATCTATGTGGTTGTAGTGGTCCTGTTGGAAGTGGTAAGTAAGTTGCCCGCAGAAAAAAAATCCTCCTATTAGCGGCACTCCTCCATTGCAGCCGACGCTTCGTCCACCGATGTTGGTCACCAGAAGACACCCTGTCCACTGCCTGCCTGATGCTGAATTGTGGCTCGCTACTGTGAAGCCTGACTCCATCCTTTTTTCCCCATTGCAGAGACTGAAACCCGGCCTGTAATTCTGCAACGAAAAACAGGAAGTGATATAATATTACAACACCACTGATAAATAAATATAAGGTATGTAGGCTGTGGAGTGCAAAAAGTCACAATTTGTTTTTCCTAGTAGACAGACAGTACAATGTTTTTGAAAGTGCGTACTCTGAGTCACCTTTTGAAGGATAAATAAGTATGGGCAAATTAATGTAGCGGATCTTGCCCCTCAAGCTAGGTGTACTGTAAACTGTGTTTTAGAACAAAAATAGATCTTCCTAGCAGTGCTCCCACCCAAAAAACGAGGCCTAGCAGAAAACTGGAGACAAAACTTACTTTGAAAGTAAAAGTAGGCCGAAGTACCCTAATTACCCATTACCCCCCGTGGATTGCATTCAAACCACTTGCAAGCAACCAAGCAAAAGTAGCCATAGCCAGCATCGCTCCAAGACTCGAAATCCCCCCCACTCAAACACATGCAATAGAAATACTGCTAACCCTAACGAACCCTAAGTTAAGAATAGTGGCAAAGGCTTTCTTTAACTATGCCAAATCCCCCCTTTCCCACCATGGATTTTCTTCAAATGACTTGCAACCAAAATTACACATTCTCACGAGTGCTCTAAGACCCCAGAACTCAGTTTGAAAAATCTAGAACACCCCGATACACATGCAATCCTGCTGCTAGGGCTAACCCTAACGAACCCTAAGTTACAAAAAGTGCCAAAACTAAAGGCTTTTCCGCGCGGATTTTGTCCCAACCACTTCTACCCGGTATTAGACCTTCCCAGGAATGCCCCAAGACCCGGCAACCCACCCGCCAAGAAGCGTAACACCCCCAAACAGGCCAAAAGCAAAATCTCATACTTGCAATATTTCTGGGCCTTCGGTCCAAACGCGCTGCGTAGCTAGGCCATAAGTCGGGGTTGGCACGACGGATTTCCTGAAAAGCAAATGCAATCAAGATTAGAGTGTCCCAGCAGTGCTCCCAGACCACGAAACTCACCCGCAAACAGACGGAACCCCCCCTAAGAGCACCTCAAAGGCAAGCAAGTCATCAAAAACACAAAAAAAATTCCGCCTGGGATTTGGTCCAAAACACTTTTATCCGGTATTAGAGCTTCCCAGCAATGGCCCCAGAGCCGTCAACCCAGGAGAAAACGAGTAGAAGACCCCCAAACAGCCAAAGAGCAAAAGTACAAAAATGGGGACTTAGTCACTTTTTCACAAATTTCCCAAATCACTCCGCGCGCGCTCTGCAGCTAGGCCCTAAGTCCCCTCAGCCACCATGGATTTGCTTCAAACCTCTTGCAAAGTAAAGTATATATAGCCAGCAGTGCTCCCACACCACGAAACTCACCCGCAAACACCAGGAAGCCCCCCAAACAGGCCCCCGAAAACGCTACATAGAGCAAAATGTCAGAAATAGCCCAAAAAAAAATCGGCCTGGATTTTGTCCCAACCACTTCTACCCGGTATTAGACCTTCCCAGGAATGCCCCAAGACCCGGCAACCCACCCGCCAAGAAGCATAACACCCCCAAACAGGCCAAAAGCAAAATCTCATACTTGCAATATTTCTGGGCCTTCGGTCCAAACGCGCTGCGTAGCTAGGCCATAAGTCGGGGTTGGCACGACGGATTTCCTGAAAAGCAAATGCAATCAAGATTAGAGTGTCCCAGCAGTGCTCCCAGACCACGAAACTCACCCGCAAACACCAGGAAGCCCCCCAAACAGGCCCCCGAAAACGCTACATAGAGCAAAATGTCTGAAATAGCCCAAAAAAAATCGGCCTGGATTTTGTCCCAACCACTTCTACCCGGTATTAGACCTTCCCAGGAATGCCCCAAGACCCGGCAACCCACCCGCCAAGAAGCATAACACCCCCAAACAGGCCAAAAGCAAAATCTCATACTTGCAATATTTCTGGGCCTTCGGTCCAAACGCGCTGCGTAGCTAGGCCATAAGTCGGGGTTGGCACGACGGATTTCCTGAAAAGCAAATGCAATCAAGATTAGAGTGTCCCAGCAGTGCTCCCAGACCACGAAACTCACCCGCAAACACCAGGAAGCCCCCCAAACAGGCCCCCGAAAACGCTACATAGAGCAAAATGTCTGAAATAGCCCAAAAAA
>NW_028253602.1:0-1000 GCF_964263255.1 Lissotriton vulgaris | reverse complement strand
CATGGTTTCCTAAAAAATGCATACATCTTTGCTGTGTATTTGATTTTTGTAATATGCATGTAGATTGTAAATAGGCAGGAGTTCATTGTGTTTTAACCCCCCTCGTCTATACCCTTCACTCTCTATAGACACAGGCCAGATCACATGTCCCTCTATTCCTTTTTGTCATCCATCTTATAATAGGCTTGGTATTCAAGTTTTTGAATGAGATATCCATCAGTTGTCGGGTACTTTGTTATGAGTTACTGCTTACATTCTATCTTTAGTCTCCCGTCGTGTCATCCGCTTTGTAAACATAATCCTTTAAGCAGAATGTTCCGTTTCGTGTTTCTAGAAATCGGACTTTATTTTCCTGTTTCTTGCGTTTAAATATACTTATGTGGAAATACTTTTGATTTAGCGTGCCTTGCGCGCAAAGATAATGCATAAAGCTCCGTTCGGAACCCACAGTAATCAGCATATAGGCACCTTTGAGTCCTTTTATGCTGTCTATCCTTCGCCGGTACTTTTTCAGAAATAAGCGTAGGACTCTCCAGTCTTACACCACTGCTGGTCGGTCAGCACACTGCCGGTTAAACACGGAAGCGAACAGATTGTGATAACGGACGGTGAGTCGGACTATAGCTCTCTTTGCTTGCACACGCTGAAGCCGTTTGATAAAAGGGTAACTAATAAAACCTTCCCTCTCTCATTTTCACAGAATTGTGAGGAGAGACTTTTGCGTGATCGATACGCTGTGATTTAGATACGCAGGTATTTAAAGCGGCATCTTTTCTTTCGCTGTTTTCATAGTGGTTAACGTGCAATGCACTTACTGCATGTTTTTTTCTGCAGGTTTCATTTTCTTTGCGTACAAGTCACACTAGCAGGTAAGCTAATGTGACATTGCATTTTGGCAAACATATAAAGCACAGATTAAAGATTGAGAGACATGTAATTGTATTATCTTCTTTATAGATACACTTCTGACTTAAGAACAGGTAACATGGACTTGACTTTT